>NC_079211.1:146164255-146165866 GCF_029633865.1 Lampris incognitus
CAGGGTGGTCTCTCCGCCTGCCGCCCAGTGACTGCTAGGATAGGCTCCAGCATCCCTGACCCTGAGAGCAGGATAAGTGGCTTGGCTACTGGATGGATGGATGATTAACACACAGATAATCCATTGCCAATAATCGGAAGTGATCAACAGATCCACACATCAGACTCGGTGAACAAACCTCCATATGCATCAGATTATGTGTTCCATGTTGGGAAAGGAGGAGGAAGTATACACTTGTTTTTCCTACCCCTCCCCCCCCCCTACTGTTAAGTTAACTCAAGCTACTACACAACATTACAAACTCAAGTCCCTCTGTACCGGATAGTTCACATTCAACACAAGTCATGCTGCACAACACAAACTCACTACTGTGGACAATAAGAGAAAACACACCACAAACACGTGAGAGAGAGAGAGAGAAAACAATTATTCAACGATATGCTTTCCTTTAGCATCATTTAGCATACTCCCTTTTCCCTGTTATTAATGGTAGGCGTGGCTTCTGCTCACGTGACGAGTCATTCACTGTGGTGATTGGCTAATGGCACCTGCAGAAATGTGTTTTGGTCATTTATGCCTAATGCCTGAACAGGGTCTGTGATCAAAACGCTGCATTAAATAAGCACCGGGAGGGCGTCCCGGGTGGCGTAGCGGTGTATTCCGTTGCCTACCAACACGGGGGATCGCCGGTTTGAATCCCTGTGATGCCTCCGGGTTGGTCGGGCATCCCTACAGACACACTTGGCCGTGTCTGCGGGTGGGAAGCCGGATGGGGGTATGTGTCCTGGTCGCTGCACTAGCGCCTCCTCTGGTCGGTTGGGGCGCCAGTTCGGGGAGGGGGGGGAATAGCGTGATCCTCCCACGCGCTACGTCCCCCTGGTGAAACTCCTCAATATCAGGTGAAAAGAAGCGGCTGGTGACTCCACATGTATCGGAGGAAGCACATGGTAGTCCCGAGATAGCAGTATTGCTGTGGCCCGGACCCGTCCCACAACCGACACTTCATCCGGCCCCGCATACCACGTGGAATGATGGCACTTGGGCGGTCCGCTCCTGTTTGCCAGATCTGGGCCAGAACCAAGCCATAGCAATGCCGCATGTGCCACATATTTGATAAAGGTGGCCCATATTTGTTTTGTGATATTTGGGCCATATTCACCATTTACCACACGGGGCCACTTCAGGGTCACATCCAGATCACATGTTGCCCAGAGCACCGCATCTTTGCCAAAAAAGGCCCGCATTTGATTTGGCATATTTGGGCCATATTTGCTATTATACATGTGGGCCACTTCAGGCTCACATCCCTTTCATCAGGGCCAGAAGAAGGCCATCAGTGCCGTATTATTGCCCGAAGTGCCCACATCCAGATGCCATCCGGGTATGAACGTCAGGAACAATGAACAGGTGTCTTTACCCCCCCCCCCGTGTAGTGTGACGTAATCGAAGAACAGCGACGTGCGTCTGGGCCGCGTGGACGCCCCACGACACCCCGGTGAAAAGTCTAGCGTGTCGAATCTGTAGTATTTTCCCCGCCTAGTCTGACGTCCCATGTGACGTGTTCCTTGACGTCGACAATAGGATGACAGCGTGCTCTCTGGCGCGCTATAC
>NC_079211.1:146166066-146181066 GCF_029633865.1 Lampris incognitus
TCACAAAATCTGCATTGACGGCAAACCCCAGGAGGTTTCCTGTATGGTGTTTGCGGACCTCTGCGGGATCCCCTTATCTCCAGACCTCGCCGTGGTCTCTTCGCCCCCCCCCCCCAATTCACAACCCGGCTTCTGTTTTTCACGATAAAATAAAAGGCCATTTAAAAACATACTTCATCGACACGCATCTTGAGGCCATAACGCCAACCAGCTCCCCCCGCCTCCTGTTAGAGCTGCGTTCTAGCCCGAGTCGGAGGACGCATGTCCTGGATCATTGCAACACATGCGTATTTACTCCAAATTATTTACTTAGAAGCTGTTTTCAAAGCAGGTCCATGCACAGTCAGGAAACACAGGACGGGAAGAGACTAGAGAGATCAAGTCAGAGTTGGCATACCGGCCAGTGAGCCGTGGCTGCGGAGGCAGTAACTGCACAGCTGGCAGAATGCACCTTTCCCCTGCGGACAATGGCCGGATCACCTGTTGCTGAATGTGTGTTGGAACTGGGGGTTCACGCCCGTCAGGACCGCCGGGCGCGCTCAGCTCGGTCTGTCACACCGTTCACCCAAACCTGTTCGGAGTTCACAAAGCAACGTCACGGTTTGGGAAACAAATAATGATGTTTCTATCCCTTATGCTTGGTTTGACTCCGATTTCCAGTAAAAAGGTGAAGTAGGAAATGCAACACTTTCATCTGAAAGGACCGAAATTCCTCCTCCAGAAACTCAACAGCAAAAGATCATTTACTTATTTTATTTAATTTAACTACCCCCCCGCTTTCTCCCCAATTGTACCCGGCCAGTTACCCCACTCTTCCGAGCCGTCCCGGTCGCTGCTCCACCCCCTCTGCCGATCCGGGGAGGGCTGCAGACTACCACATGGCCTCCTCCCATACATGTGGAGTCGCCAGCCGTTTCTTTTCACCTGACAGTGAGGAGTTTCGCCAGGGGGATGTAGTGTGTGGGAGGATCATCCTATTCTCCCCCCCCGAACAGGAGCCCAGACCGACCAGAGGAGGCGCTAGTGCAGCGACCAGGATACATACCCCCATCCGGCTTCCCACACGGCCAATTGTGTCTGTAGGGACGCCCGACCAAGCCGGAGGCAACACGGGGATTCGAACCGGTGATCCTTGTGTTGCTAGGCAACGGAATAGACCGCTGTGCTACCCGGATGCCCCCAATAGTTTGTCTGTGTTAACAGTGTGTGTTATGATAGATGGTTGATATTTTGTGTTTGTCATTAGGTAGTTAATAGTGTTTAGTAGTGTCAGATCGTCTCTGCTCTTCGCAGATGATGTGGTTTTGTTGGAGGTCACACGGGGATTCAGTAGGCGACGGACTAGACCGCTACGCTACCCGGATGCCCCTCTTCTTATTTTTTAAATGAAAGTCTCAGACCGTTGTTGGCTTCATGCTGCAGTATGCCTCAGAATAAGGCTTGCTGATATTGGCAATATCCCCATATATCTGGTGAGCCCCTCTATGCGGATGATGTGGTGGTGTTCAGTGGACGACTTGTGGTGCTTTCAGGAGACACTTACACACCAGAGGAATAAATGGTCATCAGTAACGTGGATATGATGACCAAGCAGGTAGAGATGTCCGTAGTACATTTCACTAAAACAGTGGAGTAAGTCCAGAAAACGGTCTGAATTTACTGTGATGCAGCCTTTAAGACCAGGAAATGACAACATTTAAATTCTATCACCACATTACCGGAGCCACAATCCCACAACGCATCTAGTCTCACATCACCACACACACACACACACACACACACACACACATTATATCCAGATGTTGGGGGTGTAGGAGAATATCGATACGCTCGAGTATCGTGATAAATTACGATACTGTATCGATCCTCAAACCCACAGTATCGATTTTGAATTGCTTACATGCGAAGGTTTGTGACAAACATTGAGCGGCTGTGTGTCACCCCACAACCACTAGATCCACTAGATCAGTGTTTCTCAACCGGGGGTCCGCGGACCCCTAGTGGTCCGTGGTGTAATTGCAAGGGGGTCCGTGAAAATAAAATATCTTTAAAAAAAAAGATCCTGTGACATTTATAGAAATAGGATTATTTTACTCAAATGTGACTGAAACCTTTATCTACCTAAACTATAAAGGGTAACAGGACTTTTTTCTCTAATTACATCTGTTTCACAAGTGTAATTTATTGTATTTTAATAAGAGATCTCGCTCCCGTTTGCATTGTTAAAAGTTACTGCATAAGAATTCTGTTTTGTTAACTATATCTAAGTTACAACTGAAAGCTCTTATCTTTGCCCCAAAGAGTGAATAAATGCTAGAATGCAATTTAAATGCAGTTTCTACTGTTTCTACAAATTGCAACCCCCCTCCCCCAAGATCAGGTGGAGGGGTCCTCAGGGTAGATCAAAAATACGCAGGGGGTCCAGGACCCCCCAAAAGGTTGAGAACCACTGGTCTAGATAACCGTGTTGCTGCGGTGACACACAATGGAGGATAGAGTCACCGGGGGGGGGGGGGCTGCTGCTCCTCTAAGGCAGACGTTCAGAGTTCTGACGTGGGCACTGTTTAGAGTTGTCCAGGAGGTGGAGCCGTGTTCTCTGCAGCCTAGCGGTTGGCACGAGAGGTGGTGCTGTGTCGGTGTTGTTTTTGTGCGGCGAGTAAACGGGAATCGGCTGGACTCGATCTCTCCGTCTCCTCGTTCCTGCACTCCCGCATTGCAGTCTATCTTCGGCCATTTGAGTCTTCCACTCCCAGCGCCTCGACGTAAACCGAGACAGGAAGTAGCATAAGCACAAAGAGCACAGGCCTATGAAACCGCAATGTATCGCCCTTCTTGCAGTATCGCGATATATCGCCTCATACCCCCCTGTATCGTGATACGCATCGTATCGCCAGAGTCTCGCCAGTCCACAGCCCCTACCAGATACTGTAGTGACCAGCGTTGAGTCAGAAGACACCGGTGGCGGAGCGGAGCGTCTCCTCCGCAGCTTTCAGACAAGACGTCGGTTCACATTTTGCCCCGCGGGGTGAGAGTCGCCTCTCCGCCATCTTCAGTCGCCTCGCGACGCCGGCGGTTCGCACCGACGCCAACTGCAACGAGCACCGCCATCTGGAAGCGGAGGCGATGGGAGATGTTCAACCTTCTGCATTTCACAGACCACATCAACCACACACACACACACACACACAGACACCACCACCAGCGGCAGCAGCAACCACCCCACCGAATCCCCCACCCGGCCACTCCCCTCCTTCGGGTTGGTGTGGTGGTGTGTCCAGTGTGCCAACGCTTCAATAAGCATTACGACACACCGGGTTTGGTGTGCGTGCGTGTGTGTGCGTGTGTGTGTGTGCGTGTGTGTGCGTGTGTGTGTGCGTGTGCGCGTGTGTGTGCGTGTGTGTGTGCGCGCTGCAGAGGGATTTGGCAACCTCTCAAGTGCGTCTGCAGAAAAAGAAGAAATGGAAGAAAGGAGAAGACGGAACAGGAAAAGAAACAGCTGCTGAGATCAGATCGCCACCACCGCCACCCTACCACCACCACTTCATGAGAGACCGGGGAGGGAGGGAGGGGGGGGTGGGACACAGAGGCAAGGGCGGGGGAGTAGAGGGGGGGGGGCGTAGAAGGAAACTAGGGGAGCGGGTTTTCTTATTTCTGCCAGACGGTTTCCTCCCAGCCTTCGGAGGAACCCGGGGGGGTCCCTGTCGTCCGGCTGCGGCTCCCGCGGCATGGCGTGCGTCTGACGCGAGCGGCGAGGCTCGTGATCCGCCGTCAGCATGGAGACCAAGTCCGTGTTCAGCCTCCACAAAGCCCTGGCTCAGCCCGTCAAGATGTGCATGTTCGACTTCCCCGTCACCATTCTGGAGGACCTGGTAGGACGGCTTCGGTTTTGCCGCTCCCAGCGAGGGCTGTCAACTGTGTGTGTGTGTGTGTGTCTGCGTGTGTGTTTGGGTTTGCGCGATTGGGTTTGCATGCAGAGGTGCGCTCACTTGAGTGTGTGTGTGTGTGTGTGTGTGTGGGTATAAGTGTGTGTTTTTGCAAAGTGTCGGCACGTTCAAGTATATTTTTGTTTGTGGTGTGTGTGTGTAACCGTGTATCTGTCTGCATATAAACGTGTTTGTGTTTTCATATCCGTGCATATACCGCCTGCCTGCATGTGTGTGTGTGTGTGTGTGACTGTGTGACTGTGTGTTGGTATGAGACATGGAGAGTTGTTTGGTTGCTGCCTGCGTCCTGGTGCGCTGGGCTGGCGCCCGTCCAGCACAACCTGGCAACCGACTCCCGGCGGAGGAAGCCGTGCACTTTGATATGCTGACATGTTTGGTCCTGCCTGATGTGGTGCGACAAGCCTCTCTCTGTTGTGCTCGGTAATAAATCCTACGTGTGGTGGCTCTGGTGACAGCATACATAGTGTGTGTGTGTGTGTGTGTGGGGGGGGGGGGGGTTAGGCCATGCCATTAGCAGGGCTTCCATCCCTGCCGTGGTGACTTTTGGTTTCTGGATAAAAGTAACTTCAGCAGCTTTTGCCAAACTGATCCGGAAGCTTTCCCACTTCCGGTGTGGGAAGATGTTCGCGGCGGCCTCACCCAGTACCGTCCATGCAGTGTCTTTGTCCACGTCTGTGTCTAAGGTGGTCTTCGTTTGATGGCTGGGAGAGCTGGCGCTGGGTCGGCCGGGAGAGCTCGGTCTGCTGCGTCCTGTGGGCCCAATGACTACGGCCCTGACCGGAGCTGCGCCTGTAGGGGAAACACCGAGGGCGGTCTGACAGGATGCGGAAGCGGGGCAGGCTAAGCTAACTGCTAGCCCATGCAGACCAGCAGCTCCAGCAGTAATCCTGGCTGGCGTTCCTTCTCCTGGACAGTGGTTTTTTTTTTTGTTGTTGTTTAGTTTAGATAGGGCGGCACGGTGGCCCCTTGGTTAACGCGGTCGCCTAACAGCAAGAAGGTCCTGGGTTCGAGCCCCGGGGTAGTCCAACCCTGGGGGGTCGTCCTCTGTGTGGAGTTGGCATGTTCTCCCCGTGTCTGCGTGAGTTTCCTCCGGGGGCTCCGGTTTCCTCCCACAGTCCAAAGACATGTAGGTCAGGTGAATCAGCCGTACTAAATTGTCCCTAGGTGTGAATGTGTGTAGGTCAGCCCTGTGTGATGGTCTGGCGGCCTGTCCAGGGTGTCTCCCCACCTGCCGCCCAATGACTGCTGGGATAGGCTCCAGCATCCCCGTGACCCTGACAGCAGGACAAGCGGTTCGGATGGATGGATGGATCGTTTAGATATATGTGTGTTGTTGTAGTTTGTATATATGTGTTGTTGTTGTTTGGATATATGTGTTGTTGTAGTTTGGATGTATGTGTCGTTGTAGTTTGGATGTGTGTGATGTTGTAGTTTGGATGTGTGTTGTTGTAGTTTGGGTATATGTGTTGTAGTTTGGGTATATGTGTTGTTGTAGTTTGGATGTGCGTTGTTGTAGTTTGGATGTGTGTTGTAGTTTAGATATATGTGTTGTAGTAGTTTGGATGTGTGCTGTTGTAGTTTGGATATATGTGTTGTTGTATTTTGGATGTGTGTTGTTGTAGTTTGGATATATGTGTTGTTGTAGTTTGGGTATATGTGTTGTTGTATTTTGGATGTGTGTTGTTGTAGTTTGGATATATGTGTTGTTGTAGTTTGGGTATATGTGTTGTTGTAGTTTGGATGTGTGTGTTGTAGTTTGGATGTGTGTGTTGTTGTAGCTAGGATGTGTGTTGTTGTTGTTGTAGTTTGGATGTGTGTGTTGTTGTAGTTTGGAAGTGTGTTGTTGTTGTAGTTTGGATGTGTGTGTTATAGTTTGGATGTGTGTTGTTGTTGTTGTAGTTTGGGTATGTGTGTGTTGTAGTTTGGATGTGTGTTGTAGTTTGGATGTGTGTTGTTGTTGTAGTTTGGATGTGTGTGTTGTAGTTTGGGTATATGTGTTGTTGTAGTTTGGATGTGTGTTGTAGTTTGGATGTGTGTTGTTGTTGTAGTTTGGGTATATGTGTTGTTGTAGTTTGGACGTGTGTTGTAGTTTGGATGTGTTGTTGTAGTTTGGATGTGTGTTGTAGTTTGGATGTGCTAGACGGGCTTGCTGCAGCAGGACGCAGGCTACACATTCTGTAACCGCGTCAAAACCCACACGACACGGCAACGGAATAGACCGCTACACTACCCGGATGCCCCCAATAGTTTGTCTGTGTTAACAGTGTGTGAGTAATGATAGATGGTTGGTATTTTGTGTTTGTTATTAGATGGTTAATAGTGGTTAATGGTGTCACATCCTCCCTGCTCTTCGCAGACGGCGTGGTTTTGTTGGCTTCATCAGAACGCGACTCCAGTGCGCGCTGGAGCGGTTTGCAGCTGAATGTGAAATGGCCGGGAGGAGAGTCCGAGGCCGTGGTTCTCTACCGGAAAATGGTGGATTGCTCCATCCGGGTCGGGGATTTGTTGTTGCCTCAAGTGAAGGAGTTCAAGTATCTCGGGGTCTTGTTCACGAGTGAGGGGAGGATGGAGTGGGAGATTGACAGGAGGATCGGTGCAGCATCAGCAGTAATGCGGACGTTGTACCGGACCGTTATGGTGAAGAGGGAGCTGAGCCGGAAGACAAAGCTCTCAGTTTACCAGTCAATCTTCATTCCAACCCTCACCTATGGTCATGAGCTTTGGGTTGTGACCGAAAGGGTGAGATCAAGGATACAAGCGGCTGAAATGAGTTTCCTCCGTAGGGTGTCTGGGCTCAGCCTTGAGATAGAGTGAGGAGCTCGGACATCTGGAGGGAGCTCGGAGTAGAGCCGCTGCTCCTTCACGTCGAAAGGAGCCAGTTGAGGTGGTTTGGGCTTCTGATTAGGATGCCTCCTGGGCGCCTTCCTTTGGAGGTTTTCTGAGCACAGCCAACTGGGAGGAGACCCTGGGTAGACCCAGAACTGGCTGGAGGGACTACATGTCCAATCTGGCCTGGGAACGTCTCAGGATCCCCCAGAACTGGCTGGAGGGACTATATGTCCAATCTGGCCTGGGAACGTCTCAGGATCCCCCAGAACTGGCTGGAGGGACTACATGTCCAATCTGGCCTGAGAACGTCTCAGGATCCCCCAGAACTGGCTGGAGGGACTACATGTCCAATCTGGCCTGAGAACGTCTCGGGATCCCCCAGAACTGGCTGGAGGGACTACATGTCCAATCTGGCCTGGGAACGTCTCAGGATCCCCCAGGAGGAGCTGGAGGGCGTTGCTGGGGAGGGGGACGTCTGGAGTGCCCTACTTAGCTTGCTGCCGCCGCGACCCCACCCTGGAGAAGCGGCTGATGATGAGATGAGATGAGATGAGGTTAATAGTTTGTGTTGGCGGTAATTAAGCTGTTGTAGTTCCTTTCCTCCCGGTTTGGAAGCTGTGTTACCGTTTCCCTTCGTCTCCTCCCTCTGACGCTGTCTCTCTCTCCTGCTGTCTGCTCTCAGCCTTCCATCTCATTGGATTTCACATCGTCTAATTATTTGCCCCGGGCTGACCCTACCTGTCTACTCTGTCTGCATCAACAGTGATCATGATTATTAAGAATGGTCATTATTAGTCTGGGTAATCTGAGGGATGCGGGTATTTGAGAATACTTGTTCGCGTCCTCATAATTTTCCCACAATGCTGAGCGTTGCAAATGAAATGATGTTTTTTCCTATTTCGGACATCCCAACGGAGCGTATCTAGCTTCATAATACACATGCCGTAAAACACTGCAGCCGCTAGTCTTCCTCTGCCCCTTACTGACCACGTCACAGATCTTGGAGTTTATTGTATTTGATCTGTTCCAGCACTTCCCGGCCTCTTTTCGTTGTTTGGCATTGCTAATTTGCACCATAGAACGAAGCCTTGGACAGTGTCTGACTGTCCTGCAAGCGCCCAACTTCTCTCGGACTTAAAACGTCTCTTTGTGTGCCGCAGCAGTGTTTGTGGAGTATTTATTTAAACGGGCCTCATTAAGCCTACAGGATGCCTGGGTTTTGAGAAAAGGCCGCTGATAGAAACTGTTGTCTAAACAAACCCATGAAGCGGATACAGCCGCTGTACAAATAGCACTTCACGATGAGTGACTGTAAATCCACTACTACTGCTGTATCTGTAAATAGTTCTTCATAAATAACTAATAAGGCACTTATACACTAACATAGCCCACGTTTTGACAGTGGCAGACAGCCTGAAAATATTAATTCCTATTAATACGTCTTGGAGAGCGTCCGGGTAGCGTAGCGGTCTATTCCGTCGCCTACCGACACGGAGATCGCTGGTTCGAATTCCCGTGTCGCCTCCGGCTTGGTCAGGCGTGTAGAACCTGATAATGTAATAAATCCCCGATAATGTAATAACCCTGATAATGTAATAAAAAAATGTAATCGAGGCCATTGAAAATGCAATAAAACTTGGTAATGTAATAACTCCCTGATAATGTAATAAAGTGCCTTTCCCGATAATGTAATAAACTTTTTACCGATAATGTAATAAAGTATTGCATTAACAGGAGGTTATTACATGATCGGGTTAGCCTTCATTTTGCAGGTCCTGATAATGTAATAATTCCCCAATATTGTAATAATTTAACAGCAGACCACCTATTAATGGGTTCAAGTGGTGATACTATGTTGGTAACTCTAGCTCCGGAGCTCTAGCGCCACCAACAGGTCAAAGTTGGACATGCAAATGCACTTTATTACATTATCAGGAAGTTATTACATTATCAGGTTTTATTGCATTTTCAATGGACTCAGGAGCAGATTTTTATTACATTATCAGGGTTATTACATTATCAGGGTTATTACATTATCGGGGATTTATTACATTATCAGGTTCTACAAGGCGTCCCTATAGACAAAATTGGCCGTGTCTGCAAGTGGGAAGTGGGATGTGGGTATGTGTCCTGGTCGCTGCACTAGCGCCTCCTCTGGTTGGTCGGGGGCTCCTGTTCGGGGGGGAGGGGGAACTGGGGGGAACAGCGTGATCCTCCCATGCGCTACGTCCCCCTGGTGAAGCTCCTCACTGTCAGGGAAAAGAAGCAGCTGGCGACTCCACATGTATGGGAGTCGAAGCTGTAGTGTTTTTCTCCCATAGGTTTGCGCTGAATTGATCCTCAGAAATACGCAATAAAGCGCGTCCTGTATGGGCTCAATACCGAACACGTCTTTTAGTTTCCACCTACGGGACGTGCCGGCTTCATTTCCAGGTGCTGCAAGTCCCAGCTTATTCCTCCGGGTACGCAGGTGTAAGCTGTTGCCATGGTTACGTTCAGGTTGTCTGTGACGGGAATTCACCACGGGGGAGACCTTTTACTACGACGGAGACGGTTTGAGGAAAGGCTACGAGGTGATTTGATATTGACAGCTCTTCAAAGTTGTGTTCACACTTCAAGCATCTTGACATCTGCTTGTGATAACTTTGTTCAGGCGGTTGGAAGACAGAATACGCTCACCCTTTTGTAACTACCCCCACCCACCTCGCCACTCGGCAAACCCGTGCCGAGGCATCCCCCTGGAAGGATTCGGCCCTGCTGCTGAAGTAAACCTGGCAACGCAACGCGGTGAAGATCCGTCAGACGGCTCCCTTGGTTTCTTCTGTGTTGTCCTGGTTTTCCCTCTCTGGCGGTGTGAGGCCTTGGGGGTCTCCCAGCTGAGGTTAAGTGCTCTCCAGAGGATCCCTGCTCGGCCGCAGTCGGCGCGAGAGAGCATTTTAAATGGCAGGACCTCTGAGCCAGGAGCAGCCCCTGGATGGGTATGCGGCCCAAGTAAATCCAGGCTGCTCTTAAGAGCAGCTCTTTTATGTCATTTTTAATATTTATTTATTTTTCCATCCACAGAGACGTAAGCGCCCAGGAGTTTCTCTGGCGGCGAACGTGGAGTCAGACCTGGTCTGAAATAAGGACCATGTCCGAACGGTGTATAATGCTGAAATTATTAGCCGGTTAATTGATCAGTTGATAGACAGAATATTAATTGTTATAAGTTTGGTAATTCATCAGTTTGGGTCATCAGTCGAGTAAAAACAACATTGTTCAACTTTATATTTGATCATAAAAAGGAGATCAAGAGGCTTCCATTTCGGTTGTGGTCCTGGTTTTTCTTTGGCGATAATTCAAGGGTTAGTTTGGCAATAATAAAGATCAGAAAAAAAATGTATATAAGGTCAATGACAAGTCACTTTTGTCAATGGGCTCCTGGTTTCCCCGACACTGCCAACGGGACTCACGTAGACTTCTGCCTTGATGGTCAGAGGTCGTTGTTGATATTAAATCCATTCCAAGATCAAGTTCAGGTTTACTGAAAACCGAGCAAGTTTCAACAAGCTATGTTTGTCTTTGTGGGACACTCAGCATGAAGACATGGAGACATTTCAAAGCAGAAAAAACATCCAACATTAAAAAAGAAGTACCAAAGTACGAAAGTATTTATGTATCTAAGAATATGTGTATCTACTACTGCTACTACTTTAGGCTGCTCCCGTCAGGGGTCACCACAGCGGATCATCTGTTTCCATCTCTCCCTGTCCTCGGCATCTTCCTCTGTCTCACCAAGACATTTGGTTTTCCTCTTCCCTGGCAGCTCCATGTTCACCATCCTTCTCCCAGTATACCCAGCATCTCTCCTCCACACATGTCCAAGCCATCTCCATCTTGCCTCTCTTGCTTTGTCTCCAAACCGTCCGACCTGAGCTGTCCCTCTAATATAGTCGTTCTTCATCACTCCCAATGAAAATCTTATCATCTTCACCTCTGCCACCTCCAGCTCCACCTCCTGTCTTTTCATCAGTGCCACTGTCTCCAAACCATATAACATAGCTGGTCTCACCACCATCTTGTAAACCTTCCCTTTAACTCTTGCTGGTCCCCTTCTGTCACACATCACTCCTGACACGCTTCTCCACCCACTCCACCCTGCCTGCACCCTCTCCTTCACCTCTCTTCTGCATTCCCTGTTACTTAGTTAAATATGTGTATATATGTGTATATATATCTGCACACACACACACACACACACACACACACACACACACACACACACACACACACACACCGATCAGCCAAAACATTAAAACCACCTGCTTAATATTGTGTAGAGCCCCCTCATGCTGCCGAAACAGCTCTGACCTGTTGAGGTATGGACTTGACAAGATCTCCGAAGGTGTCCTCTGGTATCTGGCACCAAGACGTTAGCAGCAGATCCTTTAAGTCCTGTCAGTTGTGAGGTGGCGCCTCCATGGATCAGACTTTTTTTCCAGCACATCCCACAGATGCTTGCTCGGACTGAGATCTGGGGAATTTGGAGGCCAAGGCAACACCCTGAACTCTTTGTCATGTTCCTCAAACCATTCCTGAACAATCTCTGCAGTGTGGCAGGGTGCATTATCCTGCTGGAAGAGGCCACTACCATCAGGGAATACCGTTGTCATGAAGGGGTGTACCTGGTCTGCAACCATGTTTATGCAGGAGGTACATGTCAAAGTAACATCCACATGAATGCCAGGACCCAAGGTTTCCCAGCAGAACATTGCCCAGAGCATCACACTGCCTCTGCCGGCTTGCCTTCTTCCCATAGTGCAGTGTTTCTCAACCCAGTCCTCAAGGACCCCCTATCCTGCAGATTTTCATTGTAACCCTGCATAGGTAGCCCTGCTTATACTTACTCGACCAATCATCTCACAGCACTTAATTATGCAAGGTGTGCAACATCTGACAAAATTCATTGCTGATTGGTTGAATAACTACAAACAGGTACCTATTCAGGGTTGCAAAGAAAATATGCAGGATAGGGGTTCCTTGAGGACAGGGTTGAGAAACACTGCCATAGTGCATCCTGGTGCCATCTCTTCCCCAGGTAAACGATGCACATGCACCCAGCCGTCAACATGATGTGAAAGAAAATGTGATTCATCAGACCAGGCCACCTTCTTCCATTGCACCATGGTCCAGTTCTGGCACTCATGTGCCCATTGTAGGCACTTTCAGTAGTGGACAGGGGTCATCATGGACACTCTGACTGGTCTGTGGCTACACAGCCCCATACACAGCAAGCTGTGATGCACCGTGTATCCTGACACCTGTCTGTCATAGTCAGCATGAACTTTTTCAGCAGTTTGAGCTACAGTAGCTCTTCTGTGGGATCAGACCAGACAGGCTAGCCTTCGCTCCCCACATGCATCAGCGAGCCTTGGGCGCCCATGACCCTGTCGCCGGTTCACCAGTTGTCCTTCCTTGGACCACTTCTGGTAGGTACTGACCACTACATACCAGGAACAAGACCTGCCGTTTTGGAGATGCTCTGACCCAGTCGTCTAGCCGTCACAATTTGGCCCCTGTCAAAGTCACTCACATCCTTACGGTTGCCCATCTTTCCTGCTTCCAACACATCAACTTCAAGATCTGACTGTTCACTTGCTGCCTAATACATCCCACCCGTTGACAGGTGCCATGGTAATGAGATAATCAATATTATTCACTTACCTGTCAGTGGTTTTAATGTTTTGGCTGATTGGTGTGTGCATGTGTGCGTGCATGTGTGTGTGTGTGTGTGTGTGTGTGTGTGTATATATATATATATATATATATATATATATATATATATATATATATGTATGTATATAAAAAGAACATGCAGGTGGTAGACCTGTTGTCTCCGTCACTGCTAGTAAAACTGTTTCAGGTGTGTTGGGAAACCCCGTGGAGCATGTTTAGTTTCATTTTCTCTTCATTTGAATGTGACTTATGGTACGCTAGCGCTATAGTGCCCTGTGTGTTTCTGTCGTGTTAAGGGTTTGGGACTATTGGTTACCGAGAACACTTCTGTCTGCTGACAGATGTGGACGGACGGATGGAGGCCGGGGAACGTTTTTTTTGGGGGGGCGAAGTTAATGTTTTCTCTGGTGTTGACAGAGCCGCTTAAGTAAACATGTATTATGAGAACGTTTGAGGCATTTCGGCCAATCTGTGGCGAGGTTGAGGAGGGGAGGGAGGAGGGGAGCGGGGGGGGGTGTGGGCTTTGGACCCTCATTAGCGGCTCTGGCTCTGAGATCCAAAGCTCCAAATCTACATGAGTTGGCCGGTGCCGCGTCTGGGCGCAGCAGGGATGTGGCGCTGGTTCCGGTGGACCTGTGGGCTGCTGGGTTCACCGTGTTACGCCGGAGACGATGAGGCTGTTTACTGGGCCGGGCTGAACGGGCCCGCCGGCACCAAGACACGCAGACAGGTCAGCTCCGTTTTCCTGTTGTTAAAATGGCTGTCCGAGGTGTTCAGCTGAAGGGATCGTTAAGAGTCCGTAGGTTGAAGTTCACGGACCCTGCAGCAGGAAGCAAGGCCGTAATGTTAGTATAATCATTAGTACTAGTACTAGTATTAAGTATTTAATTTAGAGCATGATTTATAACTAAGACGTCGACTTCGACCGGTTTTATTGTCATTTCCACGTATGCGTGTCTCATACATACAGGAGAGCGAGTTTGTGTTTCACATGGACCACAGTGCCGCGTAAAATAACACGCAATAGATATTAAAAACGTGTATACTAAAAACACGAATATTAACAACATAGTAAAAAAGTGCCTGACGTGTGCGCAAGAGAAACCCAAACAGGCGAGAAGACAATGATACGAGTGAGAATTATAAATGGTGACATCTGCTGGGATCAGAATAATCAGGAATCAGGAACAATTTATTGTCATTTCTATCATGTACTTGTGTACAACTGGCAGAGGCGGCACGGCGGCGCAGTGGTTAGCGCGGTCGCCTCACAGCAAGAAGGTCCTGGGTTCGAGCCCCGGGGGTGGTCCAACCTTGGGGGTCGTCCTCTGTGTGGAGTTTGCATGTTCTCCCCGTGTCTGTGTGGGTTTCCTCCGGGGGCTCCGGTTTCCTCCCACAGTCCAAAGACATGTAGGTCAGGTGAATCGGCCGTACTAAATTGCCCCTAGGTATGAATGTGTGATGTGTGTGTGTGTGTGTGTGTGTGTTGGCCCTATGTGATGGCATGGCGGCCTGTCCAGGGTCTCTCCCCGCCTGCCGCCCAATGACCGCTGAGTTAGGTTCCAGCATCTCTGCGGCCCCCGGTCGGGATAAGTGGCTTGGATAATGGATGGATGGCATGTACTTGCGTACACAAAAGAAACAAAATGTCGTTTCGCCCAGCCCACAGCAGTGCAGCACAAAAGATAAAAACACATACCCAAAATTTCCAAAAACGACATCACCGAAAACGTACAAAAACAGAGAGAACAAAGGGGAAAAAACACAAACGGTTCACAACACAGTCCATTCAGTGCAACACAGTCCATTCAGAGCAACACAGTCCATTCAGTGCAACACAGTCCAGAAATTCCACCGTCCAGAGAACAAACGCCAGCCAGGGTGACTGTCAGAACTGCCGGTCTGCATGGGCTAGCAGTTAGCTTAGCCTGCACCGCTTCCGCATCCTGTCAGACCGCCCTCGGTGCTTCCTCTTCGGGCACAGCTCCAGGCAAGGCCATGGTCCTTGGTCCCACTGGATGCAGCAGACCAAGCTCCCTCAGCCGATCCATTACCAGCTCTCCCAGCCAGACACCTTCAACACACCTCCCCCGCACTCCACACGACGACACAAATGCAGACAAAAACACTGCACAGTTGATGCTAGGCGAGGCCGCTGCCAGACCGCCTTGGTGTTTCCTCTCGGGCACAGCTCCGAGCAGGGCCGTGGTCCCTGGGCCCACAGGATGCTGCAGACCAAGCTGTCTCAGCTGATCCAATGCCAGCTCTCCCAGACATCCATCCGTCCATCCATTATCCAAACCGCTTATCCTGCTCTCAGGGTCGCGGGGATGCAGGAGCCTATCCCAGCAGTCATTGGGTGTCAGGCGGGGAGACACAACGATGACACAAACTCAGACGTAGACATGGACAAAGACACTGCATAGTCAGTACTGGGTGAAGCCGCTGTAAACGTGAGTTCGCGCCGCCATCTTCCCACACCCACATAAGTGATGTCTATGGAGTTGTATAA